>NW_028256914.1:0-2587 GCF_035046125.1 Drosophila serrata | reverse complement strand
AAAACAGAGTTCGTTTATTCTTAATGTATTTTAAATAATATGACAGCTCCGTTAACAGTTATAAAAGATATCATTGCATAAACATTTTGTTAATATTTAATAGCTTTGCTCTAAATTAACCCACTACTTTTAAGCTGTGTAAAGTTTTAAACAAATTTTTAATATAAATTAGCCTGTGCAAGCAAAATACGTAACATTTTTTTAATATTTTTAAAGTGTGTGAGAAACACGAAAGTTTTAACTGAATAACTGTTTAAAATGGAAATAATTTGATCATACTATATACATATATTTAACTGATAAACTTACATTTATCTTCTTATCTTTAAATTAACCCTAGAATGAACAACCGATTTATTTACCTTATTTTTGTAACAAGAATATGATGAATTTTACAAAAATAAGAAGTTCTAACATTTTGTTAAACTATTATTACTTATGTTTTCACTGTAAATGAAATAAAAAACAAGAAAGGAAGCTAACTTCGGCACGCCGAAGTTTATATACTCTTGCAGATAGAACTTCTATGACTTGGAATCTCAACAATATAAATTATATTTATTTGTGTTAAAAAACAATGAAGTGATACCTGCTTTCATTGTATTCACCTATACATATTATATTTGCAGTTTTACATTCGCAGATTTGAATTTTTCCTCTACATCAAACAATCGTTTGTATGGCACCTATATGACATAGTCGTCCGATTGTCATGAAATTTGACACAAAATTTAAGACTAATATAAAATGGCTATACCTCAAATTTGATGAAAATCAGCTGAAAACTGAAAAAGTTATAAATTTAATTGAATTAATTTCTCGATCGTTCCTATGGGAGCTATATGATATAGTAGTCCGATTTTCATAAAATTGTATGCAAAATTGTAGAGTATAGCAAAATGGCTATATCTCAAATTTGATCCAATTCTATTGAAAACTGAAAAAGTTTAAAATTTTTTTGTAAAAATTTTCCGATCATTTCTATGGCAGCTATATGATATAGTCGTCCGATCCGGCCCGTTCCGACATATACACGAGTGAGAGTATATAGAAGGCTAATTACAAAGTTTCATTCAGATAGCTTCAAAACTGAGAGACTAGTTTGCGTAGAAACGGACACACGGACAGACGGACAGAAGGACAGAAGGACAGACGGACAGACGGACATGGCTAGATCGACTCGGCTGTTAATCCTGATCAAGAATATATATACTTTATATAGTCGGAGGTGCCTCCTTCAGTGCGTTGCAAACTTCTAACTGAAATTATAATACCCTGCAAGGGTGTAATAATAAGAAGTAGAATATCTAGGCCTTCTCTATCCCAAATAGTTAAAAACTGTATAAAAACTAAAGATGTGAAATATGTAGTTTCTTTAGTGTAGCTCCTTTTATTTCTCCTATAGTAAATATATTTAATTTTCTAATAAATATAAATAATTCCACCCAAGTAAATGCCCATTAATTTCGTTACCCCAAAAACCTTCCCCCATCACTCTTCATTTGCATTGCAACCGCCAAATATTTGCAGTAATTGCAGACTGAATTCGCGCTTTTTTGGACAGCAAAGTAACAAATTTATTTTGCTTAAATGAAATTCCCCTCGGGGTCGCAGTGTTTCCTATTTTTTTTTAAGGTGCGGCTTGAATTTGTTGTTTGTTGTTTATTTCTAGGAGGGAATAGGGGCTATAAGCTGAGAGTGTCTGAGCAGCAAAAAGCGAAATTATCATGTCCACCTACGTAAATATAGCACACGTTGTAGTTGCCTAAATTATTGGTTATAAATAAATGCTTTTGCACAGTGCCTGTGTGTCTCGTTTGTTTTGTGTATTTTTTGGTATTATAATTGCCAATTTTTGAAGCATTTTTTTGGATTTGCCCAAGTTACCCCAATGTGGAAGCTCAGTCCAAGATCAGACCGCCAGATCTTCGAAACCTCCATTGTTTTCCAAAAGCCGCTTCCAAGAAACAAACACAAAAGCCTCAGAGATTTACGCACGAAAAAAACCAACCAAATTCTAAACTGCCAAATAAATGGAATGTATTTTAAATGATTTATCTAGACGTGAAGCCAAAAAGAACAAAAACAAACACACAGAGGTGAGCATAAAACTGAAACTTCTACCTGGAAGTGCTAAAGCTTCGCTATATTATATCTTTCCCGGCTCGTTTCCCCTGCCACCTGCCAGCGGATTCCGATTGAATTTCGACTTGACTCGACAACAGCTTTAGCTCAGCTCGATCACCTTGACCGCACACCGAACAACAACAACAACAACAACAACAACAACAACAACAACAACAAAAACAACAACAACAACAACAACAACAACAACAACACAACAACAGGTAAACAAAACAACAAAAAACAGAGAGATCGAGAGAGGAAAACATGTACATATATTGCCTAAGATATGCCACGTTTTCGAAGAAGTAAGCCAATAAACAGCTGAAGTTGCAGCTGAAATTGTTAATTAAATACATTTTATAATAGTTTGTATATTTTTAAAAGGAAATTCATAAGTTTAATATAATTTAGTGGCTTAATTAAAGAGATTTCTACAGACAATTCTTGTTTATTTAGTCAG
>NW_028256913.1:0-10033 GCF_035046125.1 Drosophila serrata | reverse complement strand
ACAAATTTGAGGTATAGCCATTTTATATGAGTTTTAAATTTTTTGTCAAATTTTATGAAAATCGGACGACTATATCATATAGGTGCCATACAAACGATCGTTAGATGTGGAGCAAAAATGCAAATCTGTGACTGTAAAACTGCAAATATAATATGTATAGGTAAATGAAATAAGAGCAGGTATTACTTCATTGTTTTTTAACACAAATATATAATTTATAATGTATGGATTCCTAGTCATAAAAGTTCTGTCTGCAAGGGTATACAAACTTCGGCGTGCCGAAGTTAGCTTCCTTTCTTGTTGACTTTGAAATTGAATTGAAATTGTATAACCAAATATGTATGATTATTAAAATTTGTAGACCGATTATGAATTACTAGTTGTTCCTCATTGGGGGAGGCGGCGATGGGGAAGATTATATGAGCTGGTGACGTGGAAAAGCCCAACCAACGCATGCCAGGGCAATCTAATGAGAATGTGAGAAGTTCTTGCGGGTGTGTCCGGGGGATTATTCCAATTAACGCGTAGAACCGGAATCGGGGAGATTTTTTGTTGTGCATGTTTTTTAGTGTTTTGATTTCTTTTTTAAATCAGCTGGATATTTGTGGTGGCACCTGGGGAAAAATCCCGCCTCGGGAGCACGTCGTAACAATTCTAAGTTTATTAAAAAAAAAAACAAGATAGGAAGCTAAGTTCGGCACGCCGAAGCTTATATACCCTTGAGAGAACTTCAATGACAAAGAATTAATACAATATAAATTATATTTATTTATGTTAAACAACAATGAAGTAATACCTGCTTTTATTTCATTCACTTATACATATTATATTTACAGTTTTACATCCATGTTTCCTCTATATCTTACGATCGTTCCTATGGGAGCTATATGATATAGTAGTCCGAGTTTCATAAAATTTTACACAAAACTAAAAAAATAATATAGAATGGCTATATCCCAAATTTGAGATTTTTAAATTCTGTTGGAAACTGAAAATGTTATAATTTTTTTTTTTAATTTTCCAAACATTCCTATGGCAGCTATATGATATAGTCGTCCGATCCGGGCCGTTCCGACATACATATATACGAGTGAGAGTATATAGAAGACTAACTACAAAGTTTCATTCAGATAGTTTTAAAACTGAGACACTAGTTTGCTTATGAACGGACAGACTGTCAGACGGACATGGCTAGATCGGATCGGCTATTGATCCTGATCAAGAATATATAGATTTTATATGCCTCCTTCACTGCGTTGCAAACTTCTGACTGAGATTATTATACCCTGCAAGGGTTTAAAAATACTGAAAAGTGTAATGTCGTTACCAGATACCTAAATTGAACATTTTTAGTATTTCGATAAAAAGTAAGACAAATTGTAATACAATAAACTTTTCTTAAATGTGATTGCGGTGAACAAACATGCCTCACTCAGTAACAGAATCCATAATATTCTGCTACCATGCTGCCATGAAATGAAGAAAAATATTATTTACCGAAAAATAAGAATCTATTGCAACTGCATCTTTTCTTGGGCAACGCCGGGCTAGCTCATGAGGCTCAGGGCTGGGTTCGACCCAACGCCCGCAGTCCGCACAATCAAATATCGGACTAGTGGGACGTCTCTGACAAGACTCCTACCTAACAACAACTGCCACGACGCACCCACCCATCCTGTGATGCCTCCTGGTCATCTAGGGGTATCACATATCTCCGGTGGGCCGGAGCCTATTCCAGGCGGTCTGGCGACCGGCTCATCTCCCCCAGGTAAACGATTCTATTCTTTGCTCATTATACTTTTTTATTTAATTGCTATTCAGTATATTACAGCTCTTTTTATAATACGGTATCACTTCACTCCCGGCGATAGCGTGGCCTCAGCCAGGGATGCGCTCGCGCCAAGGCTGCCTCTTATGGGGACCCAAAATTACCGGAGGAGAAGTGCCTCAATGATTTGGCCTCAATCGGCCACCAACAACACAATTCCCTCTTTGGTCCTTAATTCCTGCTGGAGCTCCAAGAGAAATGTATGGGGTACGTTCCCCTTAGATCACAGCGCTTATGTTGCACTAATCCCGGACCCAGGATACGGCCAAGCGGAGGACAACGATAACGAAACTAACATAACAATAAACAATTTATACTACTCTAATTCAAATGTTGTTAGTAGTAAGAAAACTAGATTTTCGGGACCTTTGATGTCGGCAAAAAGGGTAATAAAAATGCAATTAATGGGTTAGCTGTCAAAAAATGTAATTGCTTTGAGTAATAAAAATGCAATTAATGAGGGTTAGCTGTCAACCTGTCAATGGATGGGGTAATAAAGATGCAATTAATTAGGGTCAGTGTGTGTAAAAGGAAACTTGTGAACAAGTGTTCAAGCGCCCCAACAAGGTCTGGAGCGCACGTGTACGTTCCCACGACCCCTCACTTAAAGAAAGGGACGGGGGAGGCAATTGAAAAGGTCGCACCTCAGCGATCCTGAGCCGCATCGATCCCGTTCACGCACGTGGACGTTGACCCACAATCCTCACTTAAAAAAGGGACGGGGGTGGAATTGAAGAAGGGTACATGTTTGAAAATAGAATAACCAAAGTACAACCATATGAATGACGCTCACCACGAGCGTGTGATTTTCCCTGTGAGATATTACATGCTTACACACACACACACTCACACACACACACACACACCACCACCCCATCCTTTCACAAATTCGAGGATGGATCACCCTCACCACCATTTCTTTCATTGACCAGAAGATGTGCCCTTCTTTGGTATGGAATTGTGTCTTTTAAGTGATGGAGTGGTAAATCTGAAAAATAAATACTGAAAGAAGTCCCCAAGCCCTTTTTCCCAATGAAAAAGGGATATATATATATTTATATATTATAACTAGCTGTACCCTGCCACGTTTCTCTGTGGCATATTGTGGTTGCACGCATAAGAAATAAGTCAAACAAAAAAGAATCATTGTCAAATTCATTTAATTTTGTAATACTTGTGGGTATGCAATATTCTTCGTTTCTCCATTCTCCGTGTAAATATAAAGACTATCTGGTTTTCCGACACGGGAACACGCAACATATAATTATCCGTGTGAAAAACAATCTGCATCCAAATCTAGACCACACAACTCCAGAGATTGACCTTGAGCTTTATTAATGATCATTGCGAACGCCAAACGAATGGTGAAACGGTGTATCAGTCGGGATCAGAGGAATGTTAGGAATGAGGACATCTTCACCTTTGAAAGGACCAGTTATGATCGTTGCTTCTACTACATTGTTCATCAATTTCTTGACTGCGAGTCGCGTACCGTTGCAGAGTTTCGGCTGATTTATATTTCGGAGCATGAGAATCGGCACACCTATTTTTAATTTCAATATGTGTGGTGGCATTCCAGGCAGATCATGTGAGTTTAGAAATTCCGTAGGGTAATTAACTGCTTCCACTGCCTCCACAACGGTATCTATCGACTTATATGTAATTTCGTCAGTTTCTATGCTGGATTGAATTACATGATTGAGCTGGTAGACATCTGTGTTCTTGACAGCAAGAATCGCTTGTCCACTGAGCCAATCGTGATTCCTATAATTTATTCGGATATCGGGGAACACTTTTTGGATAAGTCCTTCCTTCGATGTAACTAAATTACAGAAATTCTCGGGCAATACTATTTTTCTCGGCGTCTCATTGATTGGCAGCTTTCCGTTCCCCGTGTTCAGTAGCTGTCGTGAGAATACGTCGGCTGAGTCATTGTTCTGTAACTAGACACGCATATTCGTCTTTAACTGTAATGTACGTACATGTTGCCACAATATAGAATATTTTAGGCAAGCATTTATCTCGTCAGCTGGTGTCGATCGGGAAATCACAGGCAAAGTATGGCTGAAATCCCCTGCGAGCAATATTAACGCATTCCCAAATGGTTGGACAGCTCCATGCAAATCTCGCAATGATCGATCGAGAGCCTCCAGCGATTTTTTGTGTGCCATTGTGCAATCATTCCTAACAATGAGTTTACATCTTTGCAATACTTTTCCCATGCCAGATGCTCTGGAAATGTTGCACGTAGGAGTCTCGATGATTAGCATGTTCAACGGCAACTTCAGCGCTGAATGAGCAGTCCTCCCACCAGGTAACAATGTCGCAGCGATTCCAGATGAAGCAAGAACTAAAGCTATGTCCTTGTTAGCTCGAACCGTAGCCAGAATCAATGTAATGAGGAATGTTTTACCCGTTCCTCCTGGAGCATCCAAGCTTCAGCTACCCGTGTCCTGCCGCGTTCATTATTTTGAGAGTGAATCAAATCGATTGCTGCAGAACGCGACTGCCTAACTCTCAATCGTTTTCTCTCAAGCCTATCTGCTCGTCTTTCTGCTAATTCCGCGTTGTGCATCTGCATTGCTCTTAGCCGCTCAGTCTCTCGGATGGAGGCCCGTTCTTCGTCAGTCATATTCGTAATCTTACGTGTTTTTGCTTCTGTATTGTGAGTACGACGACCCAAACTCGACTTCTTGGGTAGCATGACTTCGTTTCTTACTGAACCTGAACAAAAAAATAAAATTTTTGATCTCCAATTTCTTCTTTCAATATGTTTTGAATGTTTGACAGGAAATGCTTCGATTCCGCTGGCTTCCTGTAGAGGGCGCAGCAGTAGGGGCACTGGGAAACGCGAAAAAAACTGATATATTCGCAAACGCTGATAAGCTATCAACATCAAAAGTAGACAATAACCTAGCTGAAACCTCAACCCATGTTGTGTAAAAATTTGGGCTTAAACGGTTCAGAACTTTTCAAGTCTATGACGGAAGTAGACACAAACAGAGCATTTTATATATATAGATTTTATTTATCAAATATAAATTTCAGAAGCGATGTTATAAATTAACATACATTTTCATAATTTTTATGATTTTTGAGAGCGAACACTAAAAAAATGACAGGCGCACGTATCGAGACCATTGTTGACACTAACATTCTCCCAAGAGCAAGATGTGAAAAGTTGTCCATGTATATTTGAAACCAGCGGTGTATCAGGCATCCTCTTATAGAAATATTTTAAAGAGTCCTCCAGATATTCCACGTGTTCGGGGAAAATTTTATTCTTAAACATTTTCATGAAATTATTCTAATTACAAATTGATGTATTGAAAAAGAGGTTGTGGATTTGGTTTTGTTTTCTAATGACATAATTTTTGATGGCTCCGTGGACGTCTACTCCCAATGAATATAAAAATTAAATGATCTTATCCTCTAAAAATTTTTAGAGGATACGTTGAACTAATCCACTCAATGGTGTATATTCAACTAGTCGATCATGGATGAGAAGGCAATATACCTTTGTATTCATCTCACTCGCCACACTTTGCTCTGTGGAAATTTTTACATCAATCGGTCCTGATTTTACAGACTCAATCTGGTATGATAGATCAACAACAACGACAGGAGCCTTCCTTATTAACACTGTTCACGTCAGAAGGCCCTTCGCGGCGGCCGCGGCGCCGCCTCTGTCCACCGAGCCTACAAAGCTTAGGCCGCTCTTGCACTCCCGCAAGTCGGCTCTTCGCGGACGGCTCATCGAGCTAGTATAAGCGCTCCCGCGCCCACTCTTCGATGTTCGCGAACGCCCGCTCCCGAGTTCCCGAGCTTCGCTCGCTGCTAAGCGAGCTGAGGGACGGCTAGTTCGCGCTCCACTTCTCGGGCCCGCTCTCGCACTGTTAAGCGTAGCTTATCGGTCGGGAGCGCGGCCCTTACATTTAAGCTATTTAGTACTATGTATGCAGCGAAATAAAGCTGACGATTTTGAATTGCCCACGACGCCCCCGCCTTTACTTTTCAACTTCGCTTCGACGTGGGAATTTTCATGGGCTACATTTTCCAATACAGGATCTTCAGCGGCAGGATCGCCCCCTCCATTTCATGGTCCTTCGAGCCGGATACGGATATCCTTCCGTCCTTTCACCAGCAGTTCCCGGTGATTTTTCCGCTGAGATAAGTATATGCTTGATTCCGTCTTGTTCTCGCTGCCGGTCTTAGACAGTGGGCCGAACATTCAATTTTGGTCGCACCGCTGCAAAATTTATTGATTTGTTCGTGTCAACTCCCCGTCCGAGTTTTCCTAACACCACGGCAGTGAGAAATTCCGCTTTCTATTCCACTTTCTATTTCCGAACTTCGAAATTTTCCATCCGTGTCCGTTTTGTGTGTGCCGCCATCCTCATCGCCGTCTCTTCGATTCCCCGTTGTTCCACCACTTGCCAACGGTCGAGGCCTATATGCAGCCACATACACACACACGCATTCTAAACTTGTGCTAATATTTCCGTACAAAAAAAAGTTCTCCGTGAACAGTAAAATTGTGTTTCAAAAAGAAAGGCATTATTAATATTGGCTAGCCGGTGTGTGCTTGTTGCGGGAATTCCCCCTGCTAGCCGAACAGTCCGCCGCTTCCACGATTTTCGGCTAATTTTTGTGCTGTATTCGCACAATTCAATACAGTCCACTTCTCGACGCTCCACTGTGCCAATACAAACCCTACAGTTTTTAAGAAACAAATTTCGTCAATCAAGGATTTAAAATTATCCGAATTTTATAAATCCTATTTTTATTTATGTCAATTTAAAATACATACATATATTGGGCAAGCTTTGCGCTATTCTGCGCTGAGCATCGATCTCCACAATTATCTACATACATATATATTGGGCAAGATTCGCGCTATTCTGCGCTGAGCGATCCAAGCTATTACATACATATATACACACGCCCGCATAAGGGCAAGTAATTATTTGTAATTCTTTTTGTCTCCTCTTTGTGCCTAGAGCGTGTACAGGCACCTGCACTTATATATTCCACAGCCGAACAGTGCCGACGAGACAAAATCCGCCACCTACAATTTTAAGGAAATTTCGTGAACCAAGAATTTAAAATTATCCGAATTTTATTTATCCTATTTTTCATTTAGATTTAGATCCTTGCCCTGTAGTTCTTTGGGTCATTCACTCATCACTGCTTTGCCGACGGCTTATCCCAGTGAGCTCTTCTCCGCGACCAAAAGCGGATGTTTGTTTTTTAAATTCTGCCTTTCCAACGTTTAAATAATTAAACATCTGCGGCTCATAGTTAAAAATTCATTAATAGACCCAGAATTTGAATTTAATTAATTAATTTAAGTTAATTAATTTTAAATTCAATCTTTTCAACTGAGCCGCCGCAACGGTCGTGTTGTTCTTTCCTCTTGGTTCTTTTGAGTTCCGCACTGCTTTGCCGACGGCATGACCCATTGAGTTTCCTCTCAACAAAAGCCAAGGGTTTATTTCGACCATTTCGGATCCGTGATAAATAAATTTGGCAACAATTCCGACCAATACGTTCCTAAATCCGTATTTAATTTATTACGGGATCCATCCACATTTCGTGACCAATTCCAAAATACAAAATAATTGTAATTTGAAATTAAAAATAAAAATTAGTCCTGAATCTTAATTACGGCCGATTCCGTCAATCCGTTTGGAAAGATCCCAGTCCGTATCTCCGCGACCCTCTCCGATTAACTTAAAATCCACTGTTCGACCACAAAAATGGCTCAAACCGCCATCGACATTGCGTTGAGGAAGTTTATTGCCACGACAGACCGTGTGAGTCAATTCGAGGCAAAGATCCAACCTCTAGACGCCCCAGAAACCACCCAGCCCTCTCCTTCCACGTGTAAAGTGCGTCGCGATCAGATACAAGCACTGTGGGAAAAGGTCGAAAGGGATTACGATATTTGTTCTGAACTTATATCGGCATCCGGTGAGAGTAACACCATCGGGCTAACGCTCCAGTCCAGATATGAGCATTGTTTCTCGGTCTACGAAAGATGTAGTGCCGACCTCCAAGAGTTGATGGAAAAGGGCGCTTCTCAGTCCGTGCCGATTTCCCCAAACTCATCCGTCCCGGAGTCGGATGGTTGTCGCCTGCCACCGGTGGACACCGAAACTTTCGCTGGTGACTGTCTTCGGTGGCCCACATTCAGAGACCTTTTTACGGCGGTTTATATTCACAACTCGCGTCTCACCCCGGTGGAGAAATTGTTCCAGCTACTATCCAAGACAACTGGCGAAGCGCACGCCATTGTTTCCAAAGCCCCGCTCACCAATGAGGGGTTCGTCGCAGCTTGGCAAAGCCTCACCGACCGCTTCGAGAACCGGCGGTTGTTGGTCAACAGCCAGTTGAAAACCCTTTTCAACATCCAGGCTATCCCCCAAGAGTCCGGCAGCGCGCTAAGGGAGCTGCAAGGCACTATCCAGAGTTGTCTAGCGGCATTAGAGATGACCGCCATCCAAGTCGAAGCCTGGGACTGCCTCTTGGTGTACATGGTTTCCTCGAAGCTCCCCAAGCTCACGCTCTCCAAGTGGGAGCAATCTATCCACAATAAGGACAAAATTCCAACTTGGAACGAGCTAGACGCGTTTCTGACCGAACGCCATCGTACGCTGAAGGCCATCGACAACGTTACGCCTACCAACTCAAGGCTTTTTCCGCCAAAATTGTCGACTCCGAGGGCCCCAGCGCCTCGGCTCCATTCTTCCGACTTCAGAGTGACTCCAACACCCAGACCCAGAAGGTGTGACCTATGTTCCAGGGAAAACCACCCCCTGCGAAGATGTCCCCGTTTCCTCAAAATGATCGTAGTCGAAAGGTCAAATATCATCCGAAGAAAGCAACTCTGCTTGAATTGTTTGGCACGAGGCCATCAGCAGCGGGATTGCCTTACATGCCGCAGACGGCATCACACCCTGCTGCATCCCAGAAGCTGTTCCTCCAGTGTTCAGATTGCTCCTGAACCTTCCAGCCCAGTAACCGCACCGATCCAAAGGATATCCGCGTTCTCCACGCGAATCACTAATCCCAACGCCTTCAATTACTGGGTACCCTACGACATCAAGAGCAGACGTTCCCGAGGTATTTTATCCTACCCATGCCGAGTCTGCAGCGGAATCCATCCACTTCGAAAATGCCACAAGTTCCTCAGGCTTAGTGCTGAGAAGAGGCTCAGCGCGGTGTCCACCAACCGCTACTGTTCCAACTGTTTGGCCCACGAACATTCCCAAGGCAAGTGCCGCAGTGGTGACCGATGCAAGACGTGCAATCAGCATCACCACACGCTTCCGCATATGCTGGGAAGTCCAGTTCCTGCACCCCGATCGCAGCATCGGATGACTCCGTGCTCCCAATTCGCTTTAATTACTGACCGCTCTTCTAAATGATGCATTTTTTTCCAGTCCGTTTCGAGAAGATGCCACCGCTTCGCACCACGCGAACGCTCTGATCAGAGGTCCAATCCAACCGATTCCGAGGTTGCCACCGAACTTCATCCGTTACCGACGTCGACGTCTCCTCTACGATCCTGGGCCTCTCCCCCGCCCTCCTCAGCCACTCCACGGCCTCCGTCCACCGCTCCACTCCGGTGCGCATAGGCAATTTCCGCCGCTAGCCAGGACACCCTGCAGAACGCGGCAGTGCTTATACAGGACGAATATGTTGCAACCCGAGTTGTTGCAAGGGGGGGAGAATGTTTACGTCAGAAGGCCTTTCGCGGCGGCCGCGGGCCGCCTCTGTCCACCGAGCCTACAAAGCTTAGGCCACTCTTGCACTCCCGTAAGTCGGCTCTTCGCGCACGGCTCATCGAGCTAGTATAAGCGCTCCCGCGCCCACTCTTCGATGTTCGCGAACGCCCGCTCCCGAGTTCCCGAGCTTCGCTCGCTGCTAAGCGAGCTGAGGGACGGCAAGTTCGCGCTCCACTTCTCGGGCCCGCTCTCGCACTATTAAGCGTAACTTATCGGTCGGGAGCGCGGCCCTTACATTTAAGCTATTTAGTACTATGTATGCAGCGAAATAAAGCTGACGATTTTGAATTGCCCACGACGCCCCCGCCTTTACTTTTCAACTTCGCTTCGACGTGGGAATTTTCATGGGCTACATTTTCCAATACAGGATCTTCAGCGGCAGGATCGCCCCCCTCCATTTCAAACTCCATGGGGG